>NC_136059.1:1882333918-1882358918 GCF_964261635.1 Lissotriton helveticus
GTAGTTTGGTCTGCCCTGTTCCCATGATGCACTGGGCCAGGGACAGACCAATTTGCATATAGCCAGGTTCTGAGCTGGGATGGGGCAGTGAGATAAATAACGGTGATGGATCAAGCCCTGATCTTTGGACTGGGTAAGAGTGGTCTGCTTAATTCAGACACTCTGTTCATCACCACCCCCTTTTCTGAATCGTTTTTGGCCACTATAGGTGTGGCAGGGTATACTCAGACATGAGTCCCTTTCTCACTGCTCCATCAGGATTCAAGCAAGCCGGGCCGAAGAGGCTGAAATGCCAGAAACCGGTCCCCGGTAGCTTGTCTCCTTTCTGGTGAAGAATTGGCTTGGTAGTTTGGTCTGCCCTGTTCCCATGATGCACTGGGCCAGGGACAGACCAATTTGCATATAGCCAGGTTCTGAGCTGGGATGGGGCAGTGAGATAAATAACGGTGATGGATCAAGCCCTGATCTTTGGACTGGGTAAGAGTGGTCTGCTTAATTCAGACACTCTGTTCATCACCACCCCCTTTTCTGAATCGTTTTTGGCCACTATAGGTGTGGCAGGGTATACTCAGACATGAGTCCCTTTCTCACTGCTCCATCAGGATTCAAGCAAGCCGGGCCGAAGAGGCTGAAATGCCAGAAACCGGTCCCCGGTAGCTTGTCTCCTTTCTGGTGAAGAATTGGCTTGGTAGTTTGGTCTGCCCTGTTCCCATGATGCACTGGGCCAGGGACAGACCAATTTGCATATAGCCAGGTTCTGAGCTGGGATGGGGCAGTGAGATAAATAACGGTGATGGATCAAGCCCTGATCTTTGGACTGGGTAAGAGTGGTCTGCTTAATTCAGACACTCTGTTCATCACCACCCCCTTTTCTGAATCGTTTTTGGCCACTATAGGTGTGGCAGGGTATACTCAGACATGAGTCCCTTTCTCACTGCTCCATCAGGATTCAAGCAAGCCGGGCCGAAGAGGCTGAAATGCCAGAAACCGGTCCCCGGTAGCTTGTCTCCTTTCTGGTGAAGAATTGGCTTGGTAGTTTGGTCTGCCCTGTTGCCATGATGCACTGGGCCAGGGACAGACCAATTTGCATATAGCCAGGTTCTGAGCTGGGATGGGGCAGTGAGATAAATAACGGTGATGGATCAAGCCCTGATCTTTGGACTGGGTAAGAGTGGTCTGCTTAATTCAGACACTCTGTTCATCACCACCCCCTTTTCTGAATCGTTTTTGGCCACTATAGGTGTGGCAGGGTATACTCAGACATGAGTCCCTTTCTCACTGCTCCATCAGGATTCAAGCAAGCCGGGCCGAAGAGGCTGAAATGCCAGAAACCGGTCCCCGGTAGCTTGTCTCCTTTCTGGTGAAGAATTGGCTTGGTAGTTTGGTCTGCCCTGTTCCCATGATGCACTGGGCCAGGGACAGACCAATTTGCATATAGCCAGGTTCTGAGCTGGGATGGGGCAGTGAGATAAATAACGGTGATGGATCAAGCCCTGATCTTTGGACTGGGTAAGAGTGGTCTGCTTAATTCAGACACTCTGTTCATCACCACCCCCTTTTCTGAATCGTTTTTGGCCACTATAGGTGTGGCAGGGTATACTCAGACATGAGTCCCTTTCTCACTGCTCCATCAGGATTCAAGCAAGCCGGGCCGAAGAGGCTGAAATGCCAGAAACCGGTCCCCGGTAGCTTGTCTCCTTTCTGGTGAAGAATTGGCTTGGTAGTTTGGTCTGCCCTGTTCCCATGATGCACTGGGCCAGGGACAGACCAATTTGCATATAGCCAGGTTCTGAGCTGGGATGGGGCAGTGAGATAAATAACGGTGATGGATCAAGCCCTGATCTTTGGACTGGGTAAGAGTGGTCTGCTTAATTCAGACACTCTGTTCATCACCACCCCCTTTTCTGAATCGTTTTTGGCCACTATAGGTGTGGCAGGGTATACTCAGACATGAGTCCCTTTCTCACTGCTCCATCAGGATTCAAGCAAGCCGGGCCGAAGAGGCTGAAATGCCAGAAACCGGTCCCCGGTAGCTTGTCTCCTTTCTGGTGAAGAATTGGCTTGGTAGTTTGGTCTGCCCTGTTCCCATGATGCACTGGGCCAGGGACAGACCAATTTGCATATAGCCAGGTTCTGAGCTGGGATGGGGCAGTGAGATAAATAACGGTGATGGATCAAGCCCTGATCTTTGGACTGGGTAAGAGTGGTCTGCTTAATTCAGACACTCTGTTCATCACCACCCCCTTTTCTGAATCGTTTTTGGCCACTATAGGTGTGGCAGGGTATACTCAGACATGAGTCCCTTTCTCACTGCTCCATCAGGATTCAAGCAAGCCGGGCCGAAGAGGCTGAAATGCCAGAAACCGGTCCCCGGTAGCTTGTCTCCTTTCTGGTGAAGAATTGGCTTGGTAGTTTGGTCTGCCCTGTTCCCATGATGCACTGGGCCAGGGACAGACCAATTTGCATATAGCCAGGTTCTGAGCTGGGATGGGGCAGTGAGATAAATAACGGTGATGGATCAAGCCCTGATCTTTGGACTGGGTAAGAGTGGTCTGCTTAATTCAGACACTCTGTTCATCACCACCCCCTTTTCTGAATCGTTTTTGGCCACTATAGGTGTGGCAGGGTATACTCAGACATGAGTCCCTTTCTCACTGCTCCATCAGGATTCAAGCAAGCCGGGCCGAAGAGGCTGAAATGCCAGAAACCGGTCCCCGGTAGCTTGTCTCCTTTCTGGTGAAGAATTGGCTTGGTAGTTTGGTCTGCCCTGTTCCCATGATGCACTGGGCCAGGGACAGACCAATTTGCATATAGCCAGGTTCTGAGCTGGGATGGGGCAGTGAGATAAATAACGGTGATGGATCAAGCCCTGATCTTTGGACTGGGTAAGAGTGGTCTGCTTAATTCAGACACTCTGTTCATCACCACCCCCTTTTCTGAATCGTTTTTGGCCACTATAGGTGTGGCAGGGTATACTCAGACATGAGTCCCTTTCTCACTGCTCCATCAGGATTCAAGCAAGCCGGGCCGAAGAGGCTGAAATGCCAGAAACCGGTCCCCGGTAGCTTGTCTCCTTTCTGGTGAAGAATTGGCTTGGTAGTTTGGTCTGCCCTGTTCCCATGATGCACTGGGCCAGGGACAGACCAATTTGCATATAGCCAGGTTCTGAGCTGGGATGGGGCAGTGAGATAAATAACGGTGATGGATCAAGCCCTGATCTTTGGACTGGGTAAGAGTGGTCTGCTTAATTCAGACACTCTGTTCATCACCACCCCCTTTTCTGAATCGTTTTTGGCCACTATAGGTGTGGCAGGGTATACTCAGACATGAGTCCCTTTCTCACTGCTCCATCAGGATTCAAGCAAGCCGGGCCGAAGAGGCTGAAATGCCAGAAACCGGTCCCCGGTAGCTTGTCTCCTTTCTGGTGAAGAATTGGCTTGGTAGTTTGGTCTGCCCTGTTCCCATGATGCACTGGGCCAGGGACAGACCAATTTGCATATAGCCAGGTTCTGAGCTGGGATGGGGCAGTGAGATAAATAACGGTGATGGATCAAGCCCTGATCTTTGGACTGGGTAAGAGTGGTCTGCTTAATTCAGACACTCTGTTCATCACCACCCCCTTTTCTGAATCGTTTTTGGCCACTATAGGTGTGGCAGGGTATACTCAGACATGAGTCCCTTTCTCACTGCTCCATCAGGATTCAAGCAAGCCGGGCCGAAGAGGCTGAAATGCCAGAAACCGGTCCCCGGTAGCTTGTCTCCTTTCTGGTGAAGAATTGGCTTGGTAGTTTGGTCTGCCCTGTTCCCATGATGCACTGGGCCAGGGACAGACCAATTTGCATATAGCCAGGTTCTGAGCTGGGATGGGGCAGTGAGATAAATAACGGTGATGGATCAAGCCCTGATCTTTGGACTGGGTAAGAGTGGTCTGCTTAATTCAGACACTCTGTTCATCACCACCCCCTTTTCTGAATCGTTTTTGGCCACTATAGGTGTGGCAGGGTATACTCAGACATGAGTCCCTTTCTCACTGCTCCATCAGGATTCAAGCAAGCCGGGCCGAAGAGGCTGAAATGCCAGAAACCGGTCCCCGGTAGCTTGTCTCCTTTCTGGTGAAGAATTGGCTTGGTAGTTTGGTCTGCCCTGTTCCCAGGATGCACTGGGCCAGGGACAGACCAATTTGCATATAGCCAGGTTCTGAGCTGGGATGGGGCAGTGAGATAAATAACGGTGATGGATCAAGCCCTGATCTTTGGACTGGGTAAGAGTGGTCTGCTTAATTCAGACACTCTGTTCATCACCACCCCCTTTTCTGAATCATACGTGAACCCAAGCATAAACCCTTGGACCCTACCACCTTGTATGTCAGAGAGCGATCTGAACCGGCCTTGTTTATAAAGATCCCCCAATTAAGTTATTCTCACTGTGCTCAACGCTTTAAGGGCAGCTGGCTCTTTTGCAGCAGAGATTTCCGGGTGCACTGAAAGCAGTAATCTTGGGGCATAGAGATATTGTAATTGTGCATGTGTCGCCAGTGTCTTCCTTGCCCATGCCTTGCAAAGGTCAGGGTTGATTTCAGTTCTTAGTTCACAACTCCCACCAGACAAGGCGGTCGCAGCTAGGGCCATCTGGAGGTCTGCATCATCTTCAATAGCTACATGCGGCTGGAATCATTGTGGGTAGTATCAGTATTCCGCAAACTGGGTCTGTGCACAAAGATAATAGCGGCACATGTCAGGGGCTTCAAAGCCTCCCCTCTCAAATGGCTATGCCAACACCTCCCAGCTGCAGCAGGCCTCGTTACCGCCCCACACGAAGGAGAACAGTGCTGACTGGAGTGAGTTGAACAATGCAAGATTAAGACAGATGGGATTATTAAGGAACAAGTAGAAGAAGTTTGGGCAAAATCGTCATTTTGACTACTGCGATACGATCCGCTAAAGACAGCGGGAGTTGGGCCCATCGCGTTGCTCGTTCCGTGATTTGGACCAGGGCCCGGCCATAATTTTCAGAGACAACTATCTCACGGTCCTTGTGAAGCCATACCCCTAGATACTTTACTGGGTCATTTGCCCGTGTGAGTGGGAAGTCCAGCTCAACATGTCGTGTACCAGCCGTGAGGGGGAACACTGTTGATTTTGCCCAGTTTATGCCAAGCCCTGAGAAGCTTTGAATTTTACATATTCGCGAAGCAGTTCTTTGAGAAATGAGGCAGGTTCCCGGTCATACAGAAGCATATCATCGGCGTACATCAAGACTACTAATGGGCGCTGTCTAAATCATAGTGCTGCTGGTGCATGACTCTGGCGGAGCTTGCAAGCCAGTGGCTCCAGAACCAGCGCGAAAAGCATAGGTAATAGGGGCCAGCGCTGCCGGGTGCCACGCCGAATAGGGAACGCAGTAGATACCCAACCATTTACATGGACCCGCGCCTCCGGCACCTCATATAAGAAGTGTACTCCCTTCAAGAAAAAGGGGGTAGCCCCATTCGGAGTAGGACCATGAACATAAACTCCCACTGCAGGGAATCAAATGCCTTTGCTGCGTCGAGTAACACAGCAGCTGCTTGAAAATCGCCCTCAAAGTAATGTGGGGTGGAGAAGACCATGCGCAAATTGTGCGCCGTAGATCGGGCAGGGACGAATCCCAACTGCTCCGGGTGGACCAGGCTAGAGATAAGGGGTTGAAGCCGAGTGGCTATCCTTTTCGCCATAATTTTGGCATCAATATTTATGATGGAGAGTGGGCGGTAGGAATCGCACCGGTTAGCGGGCTTGTCGGGCTTAAGGAGCATAATCAGGAGGGCCTCTTTTAACGAAGGGGGGAAGAGTGCCACTGTCATATGCTTCCGCAAGTACATCATCGGCGTAATCCTTATAAAACTCACTGGGGAGTTCATCCAGGCCCTCAGCCTTGCAAGTGGGCAGCGACTTAATGGCCATTTTTACATCTTCCACGTGAAAGTGTAGAGTGAGGTATTTGCATTGATTAAAGAGAAAGCCAGCCTAATGCAACATCAACTAAGTAATCATTGATGTCGGTAGCCGCCACATGCCACCGCTCTCCATAGAGGTTGGAGTAGAAGTCTTGCACCACCTCTCTGATTTCAGGGGAGGTATAGTGCGCTATTCCCCCAGGGTCCAGCATTTCTGTGATGTAGTCCTCAGTCTGCGGCGAAGCGAGTTTCTGAGCAAGCGAGCGACTGAAGCGGCCCCCCTCCCATAGTAACGCGCAGTAAATCATTGTGACCTATGTGCTAGCTCCTGATCCGCTGTGTTGTTATATTCTGTTACAAGCTCACGTATTGTGGCTAGTATAGAAGAAGCTGGGTTTTGGGCATATGCGCGCTCTAAAGTGGAAATATTGTCAGCCAGTTTATGCATCCAACATCGTAGGTCCTGATAGTTACTTTAAATGCCTCCCACGGGGTCCAAGGGCTGTCCACTGAACCAGTGTTTTCTTTAAATAAATCACCAATGGCCATGCACACCGTGCATCTGAACACCTGATCAGAAATTGAGGAGTGCTGCCATCGCTATTGAAATGGGGGCGCTCACAAGTGGGAGCTTGCATCTCTAGAAGCACGGGGGAGTGAGCCGATAATGTTTGGACAGGTGGTGAACATACACAACCCATGTGCCAGCAATCTCAGAAAGGAGCCAATAGTCCAAGCGGACTCTGTGCCGTGCACCGTAGATACTAATGTGCTTTTGCGGATTACCGGGTGCCGGATGCGCCAAATATCCTGTATAGCCCCTGCATCTAAAAAACCCAGTAGCGCCTCAGACGCCTGGCTATGTTGCATCGCACCACCTCCCTGTCTGTCTAGTTGTCCGCCTAAGCAAACATTGAAGTCTCCGACTCCAGAGCAATTCAACTGAAGGAAATTCACCAAACATCTATGAAAAAGGAGGGGTCGTCAACATCTGGGCGGTATACATTCACTAAAAGGACTCCCACCCCCCCACCAAGAAGACCATGGATCAACGCCCCCCTGCCCAGTGTATCTGTGTCTGTGTGGAGCACAGTAAAAGGTACACCTCTTTTCGCCAAGATCATCACTCCCACAGCGTAAGAGGAGTAAGAAAAGCCAACCCTCAGCCCGGCCCGGCGTGCACCAATGTTCTTCTCCGATTGCTGTGTGAGATGCGTCTCTTGCAAGTACGCCACCTGAACGTCCAGTCTGTCTAGCTGCGCTAGCACTGACCGTATCTTCTTGGGACTATTCAAGCTGCGCACATTCCAGGTAAGGAACTTTATGTTACTGCCCATGGACTTACAGACTCAGATGTATTTAGTAGTGTGAGAGATAGTGCTGGAATCGGACCAAACAAATACAATGAAATTGCAGGAAAAAAGTGCCCACTAACCCGCCTAACCGCTCCCCAGCCCTCCACCCACTTCAGCAACCCCAACATGCTAAAGCCATCCCAAACCTGGCCTACCCCCAACCATAAAAACAACGCAAACCAGTGCAAATGGGGTACACACATACAGGGGGCTTAAGAGCGCTTCTAACCTCCTAGCTAGTAGGAGGTGGCCGAGCAGAACTGATAGCTGTGCCTGTCACACTATGACACAATATGCACTGTCTCCGGCAGGGGAGAGATTTGTGTAGGCCACCGGGCCCAGAGAGAGTATCCTGAAATAAAATAGAAACTGTTATGAACAATATCACAGCATTGTGCAAAGACTGTCAACAGAGCTACATGTCAAAGGGCGGGCTGAGAGGCCCCTACTGTTCCTTGTTATCCGATGGCACCTGAGATTCACGCCGTGCCCGATTCAGATGTTTAGCATGTTCCAGGGCCGCACACAATCCAAAAGTCCATAAACAAATAACTTTACGAATGTCCATCCAGTGTTGATAGTGTTCAGAAATCTTTATTCTTCATTCTATTTGAAAATATACACCAAACAACCAATGTGTTTCATTCTATTAGAAGAACTTCATCAGGGCTGTAAAAAACATTTAAAAATAAATATGTAATAAAACATATTGCCTATAAATACATACACATATATTAAATGAAATATTCAAAGACAGAAGACATTTATTAAAAGCTCACCCCAATCCATGTTTTGGCAATCTTATTTAAAATATATTAACATAATGAGCACTTGTTCAGGTTCAATGTCAGTAACCATGTGTCATCCCATACGGAACCTGAAGGAAACCTCCTGTTGCAGCCATTCATTATTAATAAACATTTACAAGAGTATCAAATAGTAGATAAATATAGCATCCATTGCCAGGCCATACAGTTCGCCTTCTATTGATAGTCAAATGGCATATAATCATGATCCATGAGGTAATATCCAACGCTTGTCTCAATAACCCAATACTAGGACCAGCTCATATTCTAAAAGAATTTCTAGGTTAAAGAGGAAAATCAGAGATTTAAAAAAGGAAAGAAAGGATAAAAAATATATTTATAATAAGGTACGGGCACAGCTAAGGAGAAGGGAAAGCGGGAAAGAAAAGAAAGAGTACTAATCGCAATCTTACTCCCCAAACCCAGACTGTATGGTACCAATCTGAAGAGTTGTAAGCAACCATATGCATAATAATAATAATAATAATAAATAAATGTATAGAGCGCAATGGTTACGCCATCTCGGCGTGTCCCTGAGCTGGGTGAGACGGAAGCAGCAAAAGACTCCTCAGTAAATCCACTACTCGCTGCCAGCGAATAAAATGGTTTTCAGCGATTTCTTAAATGTGCTCTCAGGACTTTCCAGCCTAAGGTATTGTGGGAGCTTGTTCCAATCCTGAGCGCCCCTCACCCTAAAGGAGCGGCCACCCATCCTGGCTCTCTTAAAGTTGGGGATCGCCACTAGCCCAGTTCCTTTGGACCTCAACGATCTCCTGGGCACGTATTCGGTAATCAGGTCACTCAAATAGGAGGGACCAGCATTATTGAGGATGCGATGACACATGCATAAGGACTTGAATACCACTCTTTGCTTAACTGGAAGCCAGTGCAATGCACTGAGAGCCTTCTTAGAGGCTGCCCTCCTGGGCAGGTTTAAAATCAGCTGTGCTGCGGCATTCTGCAAAACCTGCAGACGACCCAGACTCTTTACCGTAACCCCAAGATAGAGAATATTAGCATAGTCGAGGCGTGAGGTAATGAGTGCATGTACCATGGTCTTTCTTGCCCCAGTCGGTAGAAGATCCAGTGTTTTACGTAACGATTTCAAAACAGCAAAACACTTGCCAACTACCCTCCTTATGTGTCCTTCATAAGAAAGAGCCGGGTGAACCCAGACCCCCAGATTGTTAGCCTCATTACAAGGTTTAGGGGTGGGACCCAGGCTCGAGGGCCACCACTCAGTCAACCAGCTTGAGGAGCTGCCTCCCACCACCATCACCTCCGTTTTGCTGCCATTTAATTTCAAGCAGTTCTTATCCATCCAGGAGGCAAGCTCCTGCATGCACGTCCTAAAATTAGAGGCAGCCAAATCCGGAGACTGTGATAGGGAGATCAGCAACTGGGTGTCATCCGCATAAGAGACGACCCCCACGCCGAAATCCTGCAGTATTTCTGCATGCGGGGCCATATACAAATTAAATAGCGTGGGGCTCAGGGCCGAGCCCTGAGGCACCCCTTGCTGTAGCTCAAAATCTCTGGAGTGGTGAGCACCCAACCTAACCTCGAAACTGCATCCAGTCAAAAAGGACTTAAGCCATTTTAGAGCAGATCCTGAGACACCGCCTTTATTTAGACACTGCAGCAAGGTGTCATGCGTTACAGTGTCGAAGGCTGCGCTCAGATCTAGCATTATCAGATCCATAGTATGCCCTGCATCTGCCCCCTGCCTGATAGTTTCAGTGGCCCTTAACAGGGCGGTTTCTGTGGAATATCCTGCCCGGAAACAGGATTGAGATGGATGAAGGAGACCTGAATTTTCCACATGTGCCACCAATTGGCGGTTGACAATCTTCTCTGCTACCTTTGCTAGCAGAGGAAGGAGCGAGATAGGCCTCAAGTTGTCCAGTTTGTCTAGACCCACATTCAGCTTTTTCCTGACAGGAAGAACACTAGCACGCTTCCAGCTTTCTGGAAGCGTGTGTGTGATAAACGATACATCTAGCACATGTTGGATGAAAGGCTCAAGTATAGTCAGGCTATCAGATATCACCTTCGCAGGAGCAGGATCCCTAGGCGACCCTGATTTAACACTGCATGGTTTTTCATAACTGCTTGCCTGATAGACTCAATTCTGGACACAAGACATTCTATATAAAAAAAGCAGAAATACACCTACCGAATATATTGTTGCTATAAATTTCAACCCGAAGAAAAAGGTCATCTGGCTTGTTCAACTAAGAACTCCCAACTTCATGTCACCTCTGTTATGGAGTGTACAAATGAAGACAGAGTATGTCGTCTATGCCTGCAAAGATACGGGGTATTGATTAGTTTGAAAATCTAATCTGTACATCAATGTCACAGGAATATATATAAACTGAATGTAAATTTTTCTACAGTCATATCCCAATGTACATATCCTCCAATAAAAATGTCCTAATGATTCGGTCCCTACTAAGCTTCGCATCTACATCAATAGAGAGCACCATATTACCTATGAAGCTGCTATATCGGGTGAAAGTCCAAATCCAGTGGCAATGTAATAAAAAAGGCGGATGTGCCTGAAAGAAGTTATAAACAATGAAAACAGCTCAAATGCAGTACCACTGAATATGATCAATTCTAAGTATGCCTCAAGATAAAGTCAAAATACATCTAAATACCCCCACCAATAAGAAAAAAGCTCCAAACCCCAAAAAACGGGTAAGAAATATATGCCAGTCATACAATATCAAACGGGCAAATGATTGTTTGCCGCTTCATACTAACATGCTGAGTAATAATTTGCACGGTGGCCATTATATGGTCCACGCCACCACGTGCTAATCTTGCCTACTTTTACCCGTTGAATCCCACCAGGATTGAATCTTATCATCATTACTTGTAATTGAGTGTACCCGAATACCTGAGCGCCCTTACCAAATATAATAACTTGGAAAGCACTCACACAAATCACATTATTTTAATACTGTTAGGAAGCATGGACAAGAAGATCAATTTTGATTGAGTTAGGCTTTCGGATGTAGAAATAGTGTAATGCTGTATATATATATATATATATATATATATATATATATATATATATATATATATATATATATTACCTACTGGCGGTCGCCAGTAGGTATATATAGTTAGGATTTTTTCTCTATGGGTTTTTTGAAAATTCTATGTCTAATAACTTTGGCGTTTGTGGACGGAATTGGCTGACATTTTCAGGAAAATGGCACATTTTGTTTCTGAGCAGCCCTTGAAAATTTGGGGGGGGTTCGTCCAGTGGGGGCCGAGAAAAAAGGGGGGTCCCAAAACGTGTTTTTAACATTGAGTTTTCCATAGGGCGGTTGGCCTCACTTTTAGCCCGAACGGCTGAATGGATTTGCACGAAACTTGGCAAAATTGTAGGGACTGGTAGCCCGATGTGCCTTTTGTAGGTCTCAATATATGTGCTCCAGTGGATTTTGAGAAATTAACGTTTAAAAAAAGATATATATCTGTAACAGCGGACCGGGCAGTGCTCTGGTTCGCGGACTTTTCGCGCAACGGAGCTTTGTGAAGCGAAGCTGATTGGTTCTCCGGCGTCTGTCAACATTCCAAACAGTCCATAGCGGCCGCCATCTTGTCTCTCGGTAGGATCGAGAGACAAGAGGAGGCCGAAGCGAAGGGGCAAATGACCATAAGGGGGCATAGTACATTGTCGCTCACCCCCTAGGTTTGATGTGGAGGTTTTAAAAGGGCCCCGCGGGGATAAAAAAAAAAAATAATAATAATAATCGAACAGCTGAATGGATTTGCACGAAACTTGGCAAAATTGTAGGGACTGGTAGCCCGATGTGCCTTTGCTAGATCTCAATATATGTGCTCCAGTGGATTTTGAGAAATTAACGTTCAAAAAAAGGTATATATCTGTAACAGCGCACCGCTTCGCGTACTTTTCGCGTTACGGAGCTTTGCGAAGCGAAGCTGATTGGCTCTCCGGTGTCTGTAAACATTCCAAACAGTCCGTAGCGGCCGCCATCTTGTCTCTCGGTAGGATCGAACAGCTGAATGGATTTGCACGAAACTTGGCAAAATTGTAGGGACTGGTAGCCCGATGTGCCTTTGCTAGGTCTCAATATATGTGCTTCAGTGCATTTTGAGAAATTAACGTTCAGAAACAAGATATATATCTGTAACAGCGCTCCGCTTCGCGGAGATAAAATTATATGTGTATTACCTAGCTGTTGCTAACACCAGTTAGCGACGGCTAGTAGAAGATAGCGACCATCTTGGGCCCCACTTTGCATGTGAGTGATATTTATCACTAATGACATGCAAAGTGGGCATGCCAAGATGTTAGCGACTGGAAACAGTCGCTAACATCGCTATCTCCTATTATCAACTTTTGGAAATATTCGAGATAAGGGCGAATATCTCTAAAAGCTACCACCTGCCCTGAGCAGTTCTTAGCCATGTTATCCAATGGGAGGTGGATAACATGGCTAAGAGCATTAGCTCGGTAATGCATGAATATCGCTGAGTTTTCAGCGATATTAATGCATTGCGGTCGTTTTTTATCGTATTTCCGATAAACCTTGATAATAGCAAGGTTTATCTGCGATAATTTCTGATGGTAAAAAAATCGTTGCTAAGCATCGTTAGGGATAAATATCGCTTAACTTTGGTAATATGCCCCAACGTCTGTTAACGTTCGATTCGAAGGAAATCAGGAAGTGTTGAAAAACATTGTCTGCGCCATCTTGTCTTTTTTCAAATGCCACACTTTTGTCGTGCACGGCAGCCATTTTAGATGCCTTGACCAGACCCACTCTGTGCACGCTGTCGATCCTTAGCATGGCTCCCCACCCTCGCAAACATCTCCCCCAGGCAGTGGTCACCCCCGCTCTCTGTCTTATGCATGGGTAATAAACCTCCCCCATCTGCGCTGCTGTTCCCTGAGAATCACACCCTGTGCCCGCCCGACACCTCCCTTTCGCCCTATTCACTACCGCACCCTCTGACACTCCTTTTCCTCTGTGTCCGATTGTCCAGGCTGGTCCTAGGGTATCAGCTAGCCCTGCAGATGTAGTTTATGGCCACAGCTGTAAAGAATCACCCCTCTTCAAAGGAGTTATAGTAGATCAAGGCCCACACTCGATGAGATTGGTCACAGCAGAAGCGTTGCTATTATCTGAAAACCATCCTGTATTGTGATTGGGGAGGGGACCGAGCCTGAAGCGGAAGATTCCAGGGATGACTGTTTGTACATCAAAGTTTTTACAATTATGTGTCACATTAAAAATATATAGCACTCCGACAAAGTAGTAAGATTATAAAACTTTAATAATTTATAAATATATACAAGAAAACAAAAATAGTAATAACATATAAACATTTTTAGGGAAAAACAACGAAGTAGCGGTCGGCTGTGCGAATAGTCCCAACGCAGCACAACGTCCAGATTTCCGGCGTGGGGCGTCGCGGGGGGTGGGTCATCAGTAGCAAACTGTTGTGCGAATAGTTCCAAGGCAGCAGAACGCGTTGAAATCTAGATGACACAAAAGTGATGTCTAGTAAGTTGCCACCCAGCAAATAACGGCATGGGGCGTCGCGGGGGGTGGGTCATCAGTAGCAAACTGTTGCGCGAATAGTTCCAAGGCAGCAGAACGATGGCACCAAGGTGATGTCCAGTAAGTTGCCGCACTGGTTTTGGTATCCTACAATGCTGCTCCGAATAACGGCGTGGAGCGCCCCGGGGGAGGCGGCGTGAACGGGCCTCTCCAGGTGGAGTGTCATCTGTTTTAGTGGGGCGCCCCTTTACCGTTTCAGTTGCCATTCCGTCCGTTTTTGGTCCACTGTGTCAAAAGCCGCAATTCAGCTGAGTTGCGCCCACTCTTGCGGTGCAGCGATAGGCGGCTGTCACAGGACTCTCAAAATGGCGGCAGGCTGTTTCTTTTTTGGGCCTGGTCCACTGAAATGGCCCTGGGACACCTTGGAAATCGGACGCTTGTCTGCTAGGTCTTGGACCTCATTCTCGAAAGCGTCCCCTCCGCCTTGAGAATTCATCAAAAGTTTTGGGGGCTCCGACTCCTGCAGGCTTCTGGTGGGGAGCGGCTGCCATGATTGCTCGCGGAATGACCACGACTGAGCTACGAGATGGTGGTGCTTTCATGCTGACGCCAGCTTCAGTCTGAAACATCCAGAAACAAGGTGGGGCTTTCATCGTTTGGGGAAAAAAAAAGTTTTCATCCTATGAAAAGTGTTGTTTTTAGGTCACATGATCAAGCCTTCCATCATTAGGAAACCAAAAGTAAAATGAACCAATGAAAAGTTTTATAAACAAGTCACATGACCTGTTATGCGGCATAGGGTGTAAAATTAGGAGAAAATACGTTGGCACGTGAGGCGGCGTCAGTAGCGGACCGATGTGCGAATAGGCCGAAGGCAACACAACGCGCCAAGATCTGGATGGCACCAAGGTGGTGTCCAGCAAGTTGCAGCACTGGTGTGGCCATCCTACAATGCTGAAAGTCGGCGTGGGGCGCCCCGTTGGCCTGTGAGTTTGCGTCAGTAGCGGACCGATGTGCGAATAGGCCGAAGGCAGCACAACGCGCCAAGATCCGGATGGCACCGAGGTGGTGTCTAGTAAGTTGTCGCACTGGTGTGGCCATCCAACAATGCTGAAAGTCGGCGTGGGGCGCCCCGTTGGCCTGTGAGTTTGCGTCAGTAGCGGACCGATGTGCGAATAGGCCGAAGGCAGCACAACGCGCCAAGATCCGGATGGCACCGAGGTGGTGTCTAGTAAGTTGCCGCACTGGTGTGGCCATCCTACAATGCTGAAAGTCGGCGTGGGGCGCCCCGTTGGCCTGTGAGTTTGCGTCAGTAGCGGACCGATGTGCGAATAGGTCGAAGGCAGCACAACGCGCCAAGATCCGGATGGCACCGAGGTGGTGTCTAGTAAGTTGTCGCACTTCTGTGGCCATCCTACAATGTTGAAAGTCGGCGTGGGGCGCCCCGTTGGCCTGTGAGATGGCGTCAGTAGCGGACCGATGTGCGAATGGGGCCAAAGGCAGCGCAACAATATTTTCTGATTTGAAGACACCACAAGGCGCTGAGATGCCAAGATCCGGATGGCACCGAGGTGGTGTCTAGCAAGTTGTGGCACTGGTGTGGCCATCGTACAATGGTAAAAGTCGGCGTGGGGCGCCCTGTTGGCCTGTGAGATGGTGTCAGTAGCGGACTGATGTGTGAATGGGGCCAAAGGCAGCGCAACAATATTTTCTACTATATTTTCGGAGTAGAAGACACCACAAGGCGCTGAGATGCCAAGATCCGGATGGCACCGAGGTGATGTGTAAGTTGCGGACGGATGTGCGAATGGGGCCAAAGGCAGCTCAACAATATTTTCTGAAGAGAATACACCACAAGGCGCTGAGATGCCAAGATCCGGATGGCACCGAGGTGATGTCTAAGTTGCGGACCGATGTGCGAATGGGGCCAAAGGTAGCGTAACAAGATTTTCTGTATGGAAGATACCACTAGGCGTTGAGATGCCAAGATTCGGATGGCACCGAGGTGATGTCTAGGAAGTTGTGCCACTGGTGTGGCCATCGTACAATGGTAAAAGTCGGCGTGGGGCGCCCTATTGGCCTGTGAGATGGTGTCAGTAGCGGACTGATGTGCGAATGGGGCCAAAGGCAGCGCAACAATATTTTCTGACTGACACCACAAGGCGCTGAGATGCCAAGATCCGGATGGCATCGAGGTGATGTCTAAGTTGCGGACTGATGTGCGAATGGGGCCAAAGGCAGCGTAACAATATTTTCTGTATGGAAGATACCACTAGGCGTTGAGATGCCAAGATTCGGATGGCACCGAGGTGATGTCTAGCAAGTTGGTGTGGTCATCCTACAATGCTGAAACTCGGCGTGGGTCACCCCATTAGCCTGTGAGATGGCGTCAGTAGCGGACCGATGTGCGAATAGGCCGAAGGCAGCACAACGCGCCAAGATCCGGATGTCACCGTGGTGGTTTCATAGTTGAGAGGCACTTCATCTGCAGTGGGGCGCCGAGATCCGGATGGCACCGAGGTGATGTCTAGCAAGTTGCTGTACTTGTGTGGTCATCCTACAATGCTGAAACTCGGCGTGGGTCGCCCCATTAGCCTGTGAGATAGCTGTTCTTTGGATTTTGACCTGGTCCACTAAAATGGCCCTGGGACACCTAAGAACTCGAACGCTCGATTTTTTTTTCCTTTCCTGTACATGCAAAAAAAGGTAAATGCCCGGTATGTTACACGCTTCATCTGCCACGATGAACTCTCCAGAGGAACCGAAAAAATATATAGTTGTGGTAACTATACCATGCATCGTCATATGGAGAGGTGGCACCAATTAATTATAGTGCTGCATAAAAGAGAGATTTGGAGGAGAACCCCTGACCTGCTAGTACATTCATCAAAGAAGTGGCACTGAGAGCTTCAGAGGCAAGGGAAACGGTCCCAAATATTTAGAAGAACTTTGGAAAGATTAAAATGACATGTTTAGATTGTGGTAAATTAATTTCATGTGGGCAGATGAGTGTTACTCTAATAAATACAGCATATGAACATCATCATAGTCGATGGTTGGTAGAGACATTTTGACTATATCCTGGACCTGCCCGTCCTCGCCCAAAATGGAGCCGGAATAAATGGGACTCGTAACTCCTTGTTGTGTACTGGTTGCAGAACCTTGAAATCACGAGATACGTATGCAGTTTTGAAGCACATGGCGGGCGGGGACGAGAATTGATTGAATATTTCGACATCCCTATTGATATTAAGTTCTGATGTGTTATTGATTACTGTACTGTTGAAAATTCGAATTAACGTCACCCATGGTACTTGCCCGCAAATGTATATCTAGATAATTTTATTGTAACTGGCCCTGTCGTATTTTAATTATAAAATGTACGTCCACCGATTCCGTAACTGTTAGACACCTTAGTTTTTGCAACCTAATGGCCCGCCCGTTACGTTCCTCTACAGTGTAAATGTCTATTCATCATATACGATTACAGTTTGCTCCGTGGCAGGCCCACGTGGTTATAGGCTCGTATTTGTATAATGAAATTTTCACAATAAAGGTTTTTAAAAGAAAACATGGTAGTAGTGTATACATTGGTAAAGTTTTTAATAATAGTCACTGTTTTAGAATCATTAAAAGGCAAGTGAAATAAAGCAGACCAATTACATGAAGGGTAAAAGGTATAATACGAAGGAACGCAGTAAAGATAAATGGTCAAGGGCTGTTGTGTTTTCTATTCCTGCAACATAAAGTGATCGATAAGAATCTCATATTCAGGCGTATCGGCGACTAAGACAGCAGGTCGACCCTCTTTTGCTCAACGGCTCCGTCATGGGACGAAGAAACGCTCTTTTTCTCGAAAAAAGAATATATTTTACTTGCAGGACAGTTGTAAAATTTCCGGGAAAGTACATTAGCCTGGAACATTATAACATATATTTAAGAGAAAATAATGTTCGGAAGTAATTAAAAGCGTAATTTTTAGGTGATATGACCAAGGCTTTCATCATTAGAATAAGAAAAGTAAAATGAACCAATGAAAAGTTTTATTAACAAGTCACATGACTTGTTATGCTTACGTTACGCGCTGCGCGCCCCGGATGACTTCCGGATGCGCTAACGCGGCGCGTCATATGACGCATTACGCGACAACGCAGGTCCAGAATATAGTCAAAATGTCTCCACCAACCAGCGGTCGAAACACAACCCCTTTCAGCAGGCTAAATAGTTCTGTTAAATGACAACAGAAAGGACAGGCAACAAGAACCAACAGTCAAAGAGGGGAGGGCTAGTTCTTCTCTACCGGGTTACATTGGGGCGCTACCGGAACTGATCGAATTGGTAGTCTACAGTGTTTCTGGATGTTTCAGACCGAAGCTGGGGTTAGCATGAGAGCAGCACCATTTCGTAGCTCCGTTGTGGCCATTCCGCAACCAATCATGGCAGCCGCTCTTTATCGTTATTTTGGGCGGGGTGGGTGGCGGAGCCGAGCTGTTTTGCAGCCATCATTGTGTGGAGTTCAGTTCATCTCACTAGTTTTGTATTTGTCATGAGGGGTTGTTCCTAATGTTTCTATTTTAGCGAGGTCAAAAAGAGATCCCATTAGTGGCCTACTGATTTTGCTCGATTCCTTTTCTTTTTTTTTACACGATTTTTCGTTATCTGCAAAGACTAAACAGAGTATTGCGACTCTGTGTTTGTTTGTAAATAGAGAATGAACCAAAGAGAACTAATTCTAAAACAGTAAATACTTGGATAACAATCAATCAAATGGAGAGAGAAGCAGGCACGACGGATTACAACGGGGGCAAAGGCCTGCGTTAACTACCTTTCACTATCTGCAAAGAGAGAGTACTCCTAATAGAAATGAGGGGGGGGGGGGCACCATTCAAAGCAGATCAGTGTGCATAAACACGAAAATGTTTTCACTTACCACGTACTTGACATTCGACAGCTTATGATATTTGCTATTAAAAAACCATTGAAATTCACTGAAAAAACCATAGGTTATAGACCATATATAGTTAGGAATTAGCATTTACAAAACCTTGAAAATTCACTGAAAAAACCATAGGTTATACACCATATATAGTTAGGAATTAGCATTTAAAAAACCTTATTTTACTCACACAAAACCATTGAAATTCCATATATAGTTAGTTGCACTAACTATATATCGCGCACCCGCAATCCACTGCTGATCATGTCACATATTACATCATTCATGACATGGTCAGTGACATCACTGATGACATCACTGATGACATCTCAAATGACATCACTGATGAGATCACTGATGACATCTCATTTGACATCAATGACCACATCACTGATGATATCATTCATGTGACAATACAATGCATCTCCTCACGTTTTAATATAACCTCTGTTTCACCCAGTGTTAAATACAGAGTATAATTTTTGAAACCATTGACACACCAATACTAGTTACTACATACGTACTCACTGATTCCTACGTCTACACACACATTCACTCATTCACCCATACAATCATTCATACATACAATCACTCATCTTTACAACACTATCATATGCACTCATACACCTATACAGACACTTACACTCTGCCACTCATCCATGGAGTTACTCACACACCTAGTCAGTCCTGTAAAGAATCAATCACACTTCCATTTTCTTGTCTATACAGTTAAACATAGAGCACCTTACATTTTCAAACATATACTAACACATACTTACTTTCTTATACAATCATTGATACAAGTACACATTGATCTGCACAGAGTCACACACCTCCCAGCCAGCCACACACACACTCAGTCTCCTATACAAATACTTGGACAATCAATCAATAACCCATATAGTTAATCATATAGCTACTGATCAACACATGCAGCAGTTTACAGAACAACAGACATAATGATGCACAAATTAAGACAGTTTACTCACTAACCCATGCACTCAGTGAGACACATTTAATCACTCACTCATACATTCAGTCATGCACCTACTAAATCCTTCGTCCAGACACTTATACATCTACTCATTCTTCAATATGTAAAACATATTTAAACTTTACAGAAACACACAGTCACTGGATGATGTCATCAGTGATCTCATCAGTGATGTCATTTGAGATGTCATCAGTGATGTCATCAGTGATGTCACTGACCATGTCATGAATGATGTAATATGTGACATGATCAGCAGTGGATTGCGGGTGCGCGATATATAGTTAGTGCAACTAACTATATATGGAATTTCAATGGTTTTGTGTGAGTAAAATAAGGTTTTTTAAATGCTAATTCCTAACTATATATGGTGTATAACCTATGGTTTTTTCAGTGAATTTTCAAGGTTTTGTAAATGCTAATTCCTAACTATATATGGTCTATAACCTATGGTTTTTTCAGTGAATATATATATATATATATAAACATCATTTAGACGTCAGACACCGACACGAATCACATTATTTTAATACTGTTAGGAAGATTGGACAAGAGACCATCTCGTCGTATCGCAAGTTCCGAAGCGCAACGAGTCTACATGCCCGTATGAGTTTTAACAGATCAAGGTATTTAAAAGTTACCAAATCCGGTAGCAAACATTGGCCTAGCCAAACATAAAGAATAATTGTGAAAATTAGATCCTGTAGAAATTACAGATATATACCAGTGTGTAGGCCTGGGGCATCCTAAGGACCCATTTAAATTAGTGGTCCCCCCTTAGTAAAGACATCTAATCATGGGGCATCAGACCTAAGCGTTTAATCCATCTGGCAACTCTAAAATGCAAAATCCATCAACTCCCAAACTCACTAATATAGCGCAGTATCAGGCTTCAGAACATATAGAATTTCAAGTGCTCGAAGAGGACGCCCAATCCATCTCCCCTATTTGACCACCTGATCATGTCAAACGACGTCACCCGATATACCAGCGCGCATCAATGCGCGCGTTTGGGTGAAAGTCTTACATTTACTCAACTGTTCGTGCAGCTCACGTACCTAAAGCCCCTAGGGATGGTCAAAAAATGACCCCAATTATCTCTCCCGAATATCGCAATGATTTCTTTGATAAAATGCGCATCGAACTGGCAACAAACTAGCCACGAGACAGATTCATTGAACTCCTGTAATTCGTTCAGTTTTAAATATACACCTCAGTGCCTTAAGCCTCTAGAGTGGATCAAATAATGACCCCAAAGATCTCTCCGGAATATCGCAATGGTTTCGTTAATAGAACACGCATCAAACCGGCAACAAACTAGACATGAGACAAATTCATCCTCTAGGATGGGTCAAACAATGACCCCAAAGATCTCTCCTGAATATCGCAATGGTTTCCTTAATAAAACACGCATCAAACCAGCATCAGGCTAGCCACAAGACAAAGTCATTGAACTCCTGTTCATTCATTCAGTTTTAGATATACACCTCAGTGTTCCACATGTGCCTAACATTAATCTGCGCTTAAAGATCTCATTGCAATGTCTTGGCAGAACCCCATATTGTTCAGATTGAAAGTCGAATATGATCAAGGCTAATACAATTATTGTCTATAACAGCCAAAGGCCTCTCACGCCACCAAAAAGAGGTGCCTATTTTCTAAGATTGCCTAATGCAAAAGCACAGCGTGACGATAGCCCCCAATCATACAACATAAAATGAGAGGGAAAAGAATGGAATTTAGGTATAAAGGGCCCTAAGTGGACAATATTGCCATATTTGACCTTCCAATGTCTGATTGTGTTCCAGCCCTCCCCGACCATATTGTTGTATTTCAACCAGCGAACCTTTTCAGTCATTGAGATCTGCATTTATACCAAAACAAAGAGTAACGTGAGATGATCGGTGTCTGACGTCTAAATTATGTATATATTATTGATCTAATCTAGTTTTCGGCCATGATATAATCATGAGTACAACTGCTTCTGTATGTGGGTGGCATGTAACTCTTCATAAATAGAGGTCTTAGTGATCGTGCCATCACCAATGCACTCCCTTGTATATATGAATTTAAAATTCTTGGTTTTAAGATTCACTGAATTTGCACTTTTGCACAATCAAGCACTTTATTAGGTAGAGCATTTGCACTTTTCCCAAGTGTTGAAACTTTTGCAGGTTTTGACTTATATATTGGACAGATTATGAAGAGTAATAACTTGCTTATCGTTTAAAAGTAGGAGACAGGAGGATGGAATGGCTGTATTATTATAATTATTGCCGTGGGGTAAATGAAATGTACGATATTTTGTAAAGTTTTTTTTGTAAATATATCATTTCACTGTTCCTTCTGTATATAGACCAATGGATATGGGGTTTTAAGCAATATCTCCTAATTACGAAGTATTCTCTTTATGTCTATGTATTGCTGACGTTTCTTCAATTGGGATACACAGAGTATATAAATTGCACCTATTGGTTCTTATGGTCATGTGATCAAGGCTGCCGTGTCGCAGCCGAAACGCGTCATGCTGGGGACAGAAGAACAATAAACCACTTTTGAAGTAATCTAAGCGCTGTTTTGTGGTCTGTACCTACGTTTGGGGAATCTGAATCCAGTGCCGATCAGTAGGAGTGTGGAACAGATTACTATTTGGCGGTTAACGGCCGTTGCCGCCTCTACGGACCCTCCTTTCACTTTTGGGCTGCTGTGCTATGCGGCCGAACGCGGAAGCCAAGCACCAATTAACCCGGAAGGAGTAAGAGAGCATACAGCCCCCCGCGTTGGTGAAATACACAGCAAGGTGCCGGAGTACATAAGGGTTTCTGCATCGGAACTTTGGAGAAGTCGGAAGACGTCAACGAAGCTCCGTTTGATCCCTGACGAGTAAGCCGACTAAGCTTGTTGTTGCCGATTTAAGGGCATACCATTCTGCGGGAGAGAGGATTTAAGCGCTATCACCCATTGAGATTACCTGGAATCGCACCTTCGGTTCCCGGTCAAAAGTATTTGGTTTATTGTTCAAGCACAATGTCCACGCCAGCAGAGGCTTTAAGGAACCGGGAGGCATTGGCAGAAGCGATGTTTGTGAATTTGCCTGTGCTGAAAACTAGAAAGGATACTACTAAGACAAATGAAAAAGCGACCGATCTAAAGAGTAAAATGAAACGCTTGGAGAAATTGTTAAGAACTGAAACCACCAAATGGTGGAAGCACCGGTCATTGCAGAAATACAAAGATGTGGGGCGAGTTCCGAGGGGATTGAGGGTGCTCATAGCGCCATCATTTGAAAACCCCAATCCCCTGCTTTTGAAAGAATGGGACACTTTGAATTTAGACGCCTCCATGAATATGGTCTGTCTACTTATCAAGTATGCGGAAATCGACCGCATTGAGTTCCTTAAGGAAATAGAGGAATTAAATAAGGAGTTGGAAGTTGAAGAAGATAAAGAGTTCATCAAAAAACAAAGAGAGGAGATTGATGTAAGGTTGGTAAAACACCAGGAAACAATCAGCAATCATAAGCATTACAAGTTTGCGCTTGATAAGAATGACTATGAAACAGGAAGGATTTTCACGTTCGCGCGCAAATTTGACAATGCAAAGAGACAAGCCCTGGTAGCTAAAAATGTGGATCTCACAGTTGGAAATGATCATGGAACGGAAGTATTGGGAACGGAATTGAGCTCAGTAGCCAGTAGTTGTGATTCGGATGAAGGAGCAGCAGGTGGCTCAAACCTAGGAAGAGTACCCACTAAATATACACCCTCTGAGAAATTGGGTTTTCTCATGGAGGACAGATACAAAACACTGCGACCGGTGACTCGCCAACAGCGGAAATTAAACGAAGAACAGCAAACAAAAAGCGCAGCACAAGGAGAAAACTCAGGAGGCAGAGGCTATGCAAAGAGAGGCAGAGGGAAAGGGAAGAAGTGGTAACAGCAGCAGTAAACTCGACCACTAAAAACTCAGTGGACATTCAGGATTTGGGTCCATCTGCAATCTCAATTGAAAAAGAGGCACTGGGTTCACAAGACAATACAGTCATCAACCTATCTGACACTACCCTATCCAAAGCGGAAATGCAGCTCCTCGCATTAGGGTTGTCCTTCTGTCCAAAGAATTCATTTAACTATGTGCAAACACGCATTGATGTGTTTAAGTTCATTCGCAAACTTAAATTAAGGAAACATTTTAAATTGAACAATGCTCAGGCTCGGGCATCGAATATTTCAAATAATACCCAACCATCCAGTATGTTTCAAATTTCCGACATTAAGGCTCTTAGAGTGGCGAATGAATTAGCGCGTGATGAAGTTTTTGAACCAGGGACTACTCAGAAAAACGTATCTATTGGGGGGATTTCTATGAACCATCCATGTGTGACCACTTTTAAGCCTCCTTCCACTTTCTATCCAATAATGCCGAAAGACAATATCGTTGCTTTTTGTGATATAGTGGTGGAAGATTTGAAAGGACTACAAACTAACATCACCCGTAGAAAGAAAAGATTCAAATACATGGAAAGACAATACCACAAATTGATGAAAAAATTAAGGAGTGATTCGAACCTTATAACCAATAAGGCTGATAAGGGAGGCAACACTGTCATTTGGCCCCGCAGCCTTTATATGAATGAAGCAGAAAAGCATTTGAGTGACACCACTTGCTACAAAAAGGGTAGCTTTAATGACATCAAGTGCCTGAAAGACAAGACCCACAAGGAATTAAATCAGTGGAGGCTATTAGGTTTACTGAGCAAGCAAGAATATGCTTTTCTGAAAATTGATTTTCCAGCCACTCCTTTTTTCTATTTAATTCCGAAAATCCACAAACAATTATCTCCGGTCCCTGGGCGACCCATCATCTCTGCCCAGGGGAGCTTGTTAGAATCCATTTCCAGATATGTGGATCAATTCCTGCATGAATTTGTGGAGGACTTGCCATCCTTCATTAAAGACACTGGCCATTTCCTTTCTAAGATCAATGGTATCAAATGGGAGAATGACTATGTACTTATTGCTTTAGACATTAATTCACTTTATACCAGTATCTCTCACGTGGATGGGCTGAATGCAGTAAGATACTATTTGAGCAAACAAAGTATTTCTTACAGTCAACATAGCACCATGTTGTTGAATATGCTAAAATTATGTCTAAATAACAATTACTTCTTGTAAACAGGGAGGTTTATCAGCAGCTAGGAGGAGTGGCAATGGGGGCATGCTTCTCTCCTACCTATGCATGTTTACATGTAGGGTGGTGGGAGGAGCATGTCCTCAAGGGTACACTTGCTGATTTTTTCCCTAACTGTATGATACATTTTTGGCGATTTATTGATGACATCTGCATGATTTGGAGGGGTTCGGTGGAATCAGCAAATGAATTTGTTAACAAGATTAATGTCAACAATCTTAATTTACGTTTCACCTCC